>NC_134486.1:15000767-15031079 GCF_040206685.1 Ascaphus truei
GAGGTCTGAGAGAGAGAGTGAGGTCTGAGAGAGACACCAACTGCGCACTGCAACTGTTAGGTATGTATATACACCTTTGTTTTTACTTTGGGCGCCGCAGAAAAATCCTGATCGCCTTGGGGAGCCTTGAAAAAATCCTGATTGCCTTGGGGAGCCTTGAACCGAAAAAGTTTGGGAGCCACTGGCCTATACCCATCCCTGAGCGCTCCTGGTCCCACATATCCAGGGACTTTATTGTTGAATTGCCTAGGTCGAATGGCATGAACACCATTCTAGTAGTGGTAGATCGGTTTTCCAAGATGGCACATTTTGTTCCTCTCAAAGGATTACCCTCCTCACCCGCCCTGGCCGATATTTTCTCCAGAGAGATTTTCCGGATCCATGGCATTCCCACATCCATCGTATCAGACCGAGGCTCTCAATTTGTTTCCAGATTCTGGAGGACCTTCACCAGAAGTTTGCGCATTTCTTCTTCTTGTTCTTCAGGATATCACCCTCAATCTAATGGGCAGAACGAGGGGGTTAATCAATCACTCGAGAAGTATTTAAGGTGCTTCGTCTCAGACTCCCTGGACGACTGGTCGGAATTACTTCCCTGGCCTAAATATGCCTTTAACTCCTCTTGGAATGAATCCCCTTGTGAGACGCCTTTCTTTATTAATTACGGATTCCACCCGGCTCACCTGCCTATTTCCAATATCTCCTCTGGTGTACCATTCGTGGATGAACGCATCTCCCTCCTACATGACTCTTGGGCTAGATTTCAATCGGCACTTCAAAAGGCCTCCCTGACTTCGAAAATCAAGGCTGACCGTCGTCGCCAACCTGCACGCAATTACAAGCCAGGGGATAAGGTTTGGTTGTCTACCAAGAATATCCACCTCAAAACCCTTCCCATACTGTAAATTGGAACCTAGGTTTCTGGGCCCATTTCCTATCATGGAGCAGATAAACCCGGTGGCCTTCCACCTTCAAAGCATGAGAATTTCTAATGTTTTTCACACATCACCTCTCAAGCGTTCATCTCCAGTCCTCACTTTCCGGACCACACTCTTAAACCAGATCCTGTGATCATACAGGGCAACAAAGAGTACAAGGTCAAAGCTATACTGGATTCCCGCCTCTCGAGAGGTAAGGCTCAATTCCTGGATCAGTGGAAGGACTTTGGACTCGAAGAGAGGTCATGGGTACCTCTTAAAGACATTCACGCATCAGGGCTTCTCAAAAGCTTCCAAAAGAAGTTTCCATCCAAACCATGGGAGGATCATCCTGAGGCCGACCCTGAAGGGGGGGGTTACTGTGAGGATTAGGGCGTCTCGGCAACCGCAGTGTGAATCTCCCTTACCTCCTGCTGCTCCCTCTACTGTGGGACGTCCCCCTCGCCAGCTCCATCCACCCACCGTTACCCTGGGGCATCCCCGCCGTCTCCGGCGGCCCGCCTCTGCTCCGCAGGTACTTCCCTCTAATGCGACTGCCGTTAGTCCCATGCATGCTTGGATAGCGTGCGCCGGGTGAAGATAATTTATTCACTGCACTAGCAGTGAAACCACGCCCCCAAATAACCTGCAGGCTATTACCCCAGACCAAACTTGATCACCTGCCTGCCAATCAAGGGGACCTATCCAGGACAGCTCCACGCGCTCCTCCAGGCCTGCCTCCGCTCCCGATTGGTCAGCCGCACTATATATTGGCAGACTAGACTCTCTGGCTCTCGACCCCTATGGATACAAATAATACAGTGCAAATAAAAGCTTGTATTGCTCATGTTTGCTTGCTTTTTTTGATGGATTTTTAACTGTATTTTGCAGCTTGGTGTGCAAATGTGTTTGCTATAGTTTATTTCAGGGTGGGGGGGCCTTGCTTTTTAATAGTGGCTTATTGTTGGTTAGATTTAGTTGATTGATGGTAATTTATTTCTGATTCCTTGTTTTGTTTCTAGGATTTGAATAGTGATTTGTTTAGTTGATTTGGATTGGATTGTAATTGATTTGTGAATGAATTGATTGATGGTAATTTATTTCTATTTATTTGTTTTGTTTCTAGGATTTGAATAGTGATTTGTGCACAGTAATTGATTTGCATTGTATTGGAATTGATTTGTGAATGGATTGATTTATGGTAATTTATTTATTTAATTTTATTTAGAGCATTGCTTGTCATACAGTACTGTAGTGTATGTGTCAGAATGTACTGTATTGCGGTGTTAGTAAGAACAGTAGAACTGTATTTATTTTATTATGCTACTGTAGTTAATGTGTTTAATAATGGGCCAAATAATCTATTATCCATATCTGGATAATAGTTATTTGGCCCATTAATGTAATGTATGTGTCTTTGGTGGTACGGCGGGGCGGGGGGTGAGGGGGTTGATTTATTAAACTGTGTAGGCCATTGTTTAGTTTTTTACACACAGCGTTGGCACCTGTGCCTTAACTCCTTCATTGCCTTAGCAGGCATTGCATGGCCGCTAAGGTAATGGAGCTGCTTACATTTAAAATTTGTATTTATTGTGTGCATGGGGTCTCCTGAAATAAACAAAGTTGATTTCAGGTCCAGGGACCCCCTATTTCTCGAGTTACAGGCCCCGTTATGGGGTACCCGTATCCCTCTAGTCCCGCGGTCACGTGACCCACAATTTTAACATGGCGGGGATACCGGCACCCCATAACGGGCCTATAACTCGGGAAGTGGGGGTCCCCGGACCTGAAATCAACGTTGTTCAGCTCAGGAGACACCCTGCTCACGCACACTATGAATAAAAATAAAATATAAGCAGCTTCATTACCTTAGCAGCTACCCGCTAAGGTAATGATTTTTTATCATTAGGGGAGGGGGTTGATACTAGTTTGGGGGAGCAGGGGGTCTTCCGAGCTAAACAAAGTTTATTTCAGCCTTGGGGACACCCTACTTCACGAAATACAGGCCCTGTTATGGGGTGCCGGTATCCCTCTGCATTGTTTTGATTCGATCCCACAGGATTTTAACATGGCGGGTGTACCGGCACCCCATAACGGGGCTTGTAACTCGGGAAGTAGGGGGTCCCCGGACCTGAAATTAATTTGTTCAGCTCAGGAGACCCCCTGCTACAAAACTGTTATTTTAGAATTTTAATAAAACCCCCGCGATCGGCTGTTGGAGGCGCGCAGTTAGAGTGACTGATTCAGACTCTCTTTCTGCGCGTCTATTACACAAAGGCAGACGTCGGTAGCATTCACATAGCAGGAGTCCCTGCTTTGGGAAGCTAATGTGTCGCGGTCATTTCATTAAACACAGCAAGCTTTGTCCCCGTTTTGATCACGGTTTCCCGCATTAATTGCCGCTTGAAGTGTTCGAATAACGGCCGCTGCTTCAGTAGTATCTCTTGTGGATGTCTATTCTGGCTCTCTCTTTTGTCCTCGCTTATTCAGGTTACGACTCGGCTTGGCAGACTACAATCTCTGGCTCTCGACCCCGGCTCCCTCTTGACTAATCAGCTTCTCACGTCCCTCGATCTCAGCTTGGACCCCCTGTCACGGTAACTTGTGATAGGATATAATATACAGAAAATAACTGGGTTGAATTGAACAGGACTTAGATATAATAAAGATAGTTTATTCCTTAAATAAGTGAACACACAAGATGGTACAAATAAAAGACAAAATATAGCACTTACTTCGGGGGTTGGGTAATGAAGCAATCAGGTACAGGATTGGCAATTTATACAGCAATCAGGCATCAAGTAGTTGGTAAAATTGAGGATACTGGGAATAGGGCTGACACTGGTTTATATGGAATTTCAGTCCTATACCCTGGCATTGGGTGCCAGACATTGGATGACAATTATCTGCACCCAATCCCTCTTTGCCAGCTAACATGGGAACAGTGTTAGATCATGCCCCCAGTTAGTTGGCACATGCATACATCTGGCCCTTGGGGTCTCATTTCTTTAGCCCCAAACCAAAGTAAGGGCGCCTAAAAGTCTACCAGACAGGTATCTGGACAGGAAAGCCTTTGTCTGTAAGTGTGAATTACAGCACTTACAGACCACTCAAGCCATGCGTTTCTCCGCCCTAATGTATAAAGCCAGAGTGGCTGAGCCTTTGATCAGGGGGTCTGTTGTAGACAATGGGTCGTCCTCTCTGAGCATTAACATTAAGCAGAACCAGGGACTTTCGCGGGCTTTAATCCCCGCTTTGAAATACAGTAAAGTTCTTAATATATATATATTAAAATAATCCATTCGGCTGGGCCGAGCAGGCTGAAACTTGCCAGACCCTAATGCTGGAGGGGACTCTCCATGGTGGCCAAGTTTCAGCTCGCTGTGACCCACCGGACCGGATTTACACCATTACAGTTTAAAAGCCCTTTTGGAATATGAGGCTTTTTTCTGCCATGCAACTCAATGGCAGAATCCCAAATTTGCAATTACTCTGGCTCCGTTCTGTTGCCCCGGGAGGGTTGGTATTTGCCATGCAATTTACCAGTGTCAGGAACTGCATCGCTCCTCCGGTGTCCCTCTGTCACTCCACGCAGTGATCAGCACCAGCATTTCAGGGGTGAATGGACTGGTAGCCACAGCGACCAATACCCCTCCTGCGGCTCTATTCCCGGGAGGTGCCCCCGCTCCCTCCCCGGGTCTCTGCCATCCCGGAGCTGGGTCCATTCCTTGCTCTCCGAGCGGCTGCAAGGCGACAAGCGGAGCTGGGTTTCGGAGCTCCGCAAGCCTGGTTTCGTATTCTCTGACGGTCTCCACCATCTGCTCCATATCTCTGCCCTCCATGGGCAGCCTGTACTCGTGGCACTTGTTCCGCAGCTGAGCCCAAGTCCGGACTGTAGATGAACCGGCACCCTCGCTCATGGTTCAAGGCTTTTAGGGGTTAGGTAGGAACAGTGAGTTGATGTTATATCTTGTGTTATATGTTGTACACCCGTGTGTTCAATATCGTTAGCCTTAGGAATTCGTAATTCACCCGAGTTCCTACTATATTACAGAATTCCCGCAGTAAACTGTAATACAGGTTCAATTCAAACCTGCCGCTGCCACCAGGTTATTATATGCCTGTCACGGTAACTTGTGATAGGATATAATATACAGAAAATAACTGGGTTGAATTGAACACTACTTAGATATAATAAATATAGTTTATTCCTTAAATAGGTGAACACACAAGATGATACAAATAACAGACAAAATATAGCACTTACTTAGGGGGTTGGGTAATGAAGCATACAGGTACAGGATTGGCAATTCATACAGCAATCAGGCATCAAGTAGTTGTAAAATCGAAGACACTGGGTATAGGGCTGACACTGGTTTATATGGGATTTCAGTCCTATACCCTGGCATTGGGTGCCAGACATGGATGACAATTATCTGCACCCAATCCCTCTTTGCCAGCTAACGTGGGAACATTGTTAGATCATGCCACCAGTTAGTTGGCACATGCGCACATCTAGCCCTTGGGGTCTCATTTCTTTAGCCCCACACCAAAGTCAGGGCGCCTAAATGTCTACCAGACTGGTATCTGGACAGGAAACCCTTTGTCTGTAAGTGTGAATTACAGCACTTACAGACCACTCAAGCCTTGCGTTTCTCCGCCCTAATGTATTCAGCCAGAGCGGCTTAGCCTTTGATCAGGGGGTCTGTTGTAGACAATGTGTCACCCCCCTGAGCATTAACATTAAGCAGAGCCAGGGACTTTTGTGGGCTTTAATCCCCGCTTTAAAATACAGTACAGTTCTAAATATATATATATATTAAAATAATCCATTCGGCTGGGCCGAACGGGCCGAAACTTGCCAGACCCTCATGCCGGAGGGGACCCTCCATGGTGGCCAAGTTTCAGCTCATTGCGACCCACCGGACCGGAGTTACACAATTACAGTTTAAAAGCACTTTTGGAACACGAGGCATTTTTCTGCCATGCAAGTCAATGGCAGAAACCTAAACTTTGCAATTACCCTGGTTCTGTTGTGTTGCCCCGAGAGGGTCGGTATTTGCCATGCAATCCTGCCGGAACTAGGACTACATGGTGGCTCAATCTCAGCCCTCTAGGTTGAACAGAACCAGAGTTATGGGTTCTAGGTTTCTGCTCATTCCGACTTAGCCGTTTTTACTTCCGTCTTTTACCTCCGCCATTGGAGTCAATGCACGACCCTCATAATGAGCACGACCCTTTACCGGGGTCATTAACTCTCGGACCCGGTTGGGGTCGAGTGAGGGGGTTCCTAGGATCTAGGGCCAAAAATAATTTTATTCCGGGGTGCCCTAGAACCTAAGTTTCCCACTCCAATTTAATTTGAACTTGACCTGGAGTGATCAAAGCTCTCTTTCAGATAATATATCCGCTTTTGCAGTCTGCGGTTTGGATGGCTGCCAACCCGTTCCTGGAGGTCGGCTTTGAGGAATCCCCATTGAAATGAATGGCTCCATTGACTTACAATGGGGAACCGTCGCTGCTCCTCTCGGGCGTCACCTGCAGGTCTTCTCTGAGAATGGGCCCAAATCGCCAGAATCCCCATAGGATCGTATGGAGCTGCAACGGCTGCCTATGGGGAACTGCAAAATGGAGCCTGCAAAGGCGGGAAAATGGAACAAAGGGCTATAATCACTTCCTAACTATTAACCCTTCTCCTCCCGAACGGATCCCAGTGTGAGTGTTGGTGCAGACACTGCAATGGGGGAAATACATTGTTACAGGGGAATACATTTGGGTGCTGAAGCAGGGTAAACACACATTACTGGACCGCAGACCAGTTAACCCCTTGCACCCAAGTGAGGTCAGGGGGTGGCCATATGGGGTGCAACCCCTTTAATACTGGGCCAATCCCCCTCTCCCTCTATACCCGACCTTCCAGATCTCTCCTATCCCTGACCTTGGCTAATGGCAACTACTACTTCTCTTCTTTTACCATTACCGGCAAGTATTGCTACAGCACATTTACTCGGGCCTGTTAATATGTCTATACTTTTAAGGCCATATTTAATCTTATCAATATCCAATAATTGATGATTAGATCTAGACATTAGGATATTGTTATGGCGCCATGTAAGGGGTTAAAACAAGTCTTTGAGATAAAATACATTGGATTGTATAGATTTAGTATTGATGTATTCTGTCGCTGATTTTTTTTAAGTAAAGACAAACACCTGATCTAGTTTCCTCCAGTCACCAATCAGAATTATCTCTGTAATCTAGCATTATTATCTCTGCCTATGAATTTCTTCTTTTCTCCAAATAGGTAATACTATTTGTAGTCATCTTCAAATTGATTTTCTACATAAGTATGAATAGTAGATCATCATTGTCTAACATTACTTAGTATGATAATTGTGATCTATGTTATTTTAGTATCAATTCATCTTAAATACATTTTGTCCTCCTAAACAAGCCAGTTCTAATTTAACATCTAAATAAAAGTCCTCCTCTGAATATTAATTTTTTTAGTTTATACCTAATATTATATTGTTTTTTTTTTTTAGATTCATTGTATGTGTTCAAGATCTTTATTGTCTTTTATATATTTTTGTATAGCATATGTTTATGTACCTGCTCAGGTTTTGAGTTGCAATTTATATATATATTTTATATTTATTTTATATTTACATTATTTATTATGCTTAACTATTGGGCATATTGATTAGAGCATTTATGTTTATGAGATTGAAATTAGTCATTAGTGCATATACTATGCACATGAGTTTCTAGCTAGCATTTCTTAATTAGTTGGTTTCTGGGTATATATAGCAGCAACAAGTATACCCAGAATTTATCCCCTGACAAAATCAGCATACAGTATCTGAAGTTACGCGTAGGGTCGCATGTGATGCTGATGTCTAGGTGTTCCTTCGTGATTTACTGACACCATAATATCAAGTATACCCGCTGTTATATTGAATTCACTCCCAGCCCAGAACCGAAGACACCGGAGGTCTGCTTCCAGAGGAAGAGTTTGACGTGACTGACAGCGCGAGTTCCTGCTGAACGGAGGCTTGTGGTAGTCAGCACGATTGTTTGGAGCAGTGGAGGAGAGGAGTGGTATTCTAATCATTCATCGGAGCATGAGTATAATTCTCATAACACGCTTTTACAAATACTTTGTTTGTGAGTTTTAATTTGTGAGCCTTGGATTTAATTAAATTGTTTTTTATAACAGTAATGCACTAGGGTTGGGCGCTTTATTCTTTATATATATATATATATATATATATATATATATATATATATATATATATATATATATATATATATATATATATATGCAAATACAACTGTATGCTCATTTGCATGTCTTAGGCAGGTCTGCAACCCTGCCTTTCACCATCATCACCCAGCATACTGCACTTCCACTGCAGCAAGGGATTCTGGGAAATGACATGCAAATAAGCACACAGTGTCACTTTTTGCCTCAAAAACAATTTTTAACATGGTTCCCTAAAGGCTTAAGCTTGCTGCATGGTCACAGCTTTAAGCACAACCAGGGTTAAGGTGCATACGCAGAAAACCACCCACAGACAGCTGTTTCGACCTTAATGGGTCTCATCAGTGTGGGGCTGATTTAACTGGGTATGCAAAGAGGCTATGGGATAGGCTATACCATAATACTGAGTTAAGTTATGGTGAGTAAAAAAAGTGACAAAAACCTTCCACAGGAAAGCAAATACTGTATGCAAATACAACTGTATGCTCATCTGCATGTCTTAGGCAGGTCTGCAACCCCACCTTTCACCATTATCACCCAGCATACAGCACTTCCACTGCAGCAAGGGATTCTGGAAAATGACATGCAAATGAGCACTCAGTGCCACTTTTTGCTTAAAAAACCATTTTTAACATGGTTCCCTATAGGCTTAAGCTTGCTGCATGGTCACAGCTTTGAGCACAGCCAGGGTTAAGGTGCATACCCAGAAAACCACCCACAGACAGCTGTTTCGACCTTAATGGGTCTCATCAGTGTGGGGTTGATTAACTGGGTATTCAAAGAAGCTATGGGATAGGCTATACCATAATACTGAGTTAAGTTATCCACCTGGATGCCCAATTGTTGCGAGCATTGGATCTTTGGGAGATGGGTTATCGTGGTATGTGGACAGCTTTTTAAAACCTTTGGTCTTCCGTCTGCAATCATTCATCAAGGACACAACGGAACTTATTGTCGCTCTACAGGTTGTGGTCTGGAAGAAGGAGTACAGGTGGGTCACATTAGATGTGGTCTCCCTGTACTCCATTATACAGCACGAGCACGGTTTAACAGCAATACGGCACTTTTTGAATTTATCAGATATTTCTGTCATTCATGGGGCTTTTCTTCTGGAATCTATCACTTTTTTATTAACACATAATTATTTTATGTTTGATTCACAGTTTTATTTACAGTTATTAGGCACAGCAATGGGCTCCAGTTTTGCACCATCATATGCTAATTTATTTATGGGTTTTTGGGAAGCACATTATATATATCACATTAATAATTTATTTCGCACTAATATAATTTTCTTTAAGAGATATATTGACGATCTCATAATGATCTGGGAGGGTGATGAAGTTTCACTGTTTTCTTTCATTAGTACACTTAGTCACAATAATTTAAATATAAATTTCACTTTTGAACAAAATATAAATCATATAAATTACCTCGACCTATTCCTTTACATAGACAACGACATGACCATACAAACCGATATTTTCAGGAAGGCAAATTCCAAAAATACGTTGCTCAGGGCCAATAATAGCCATCCACGTTCTCTCATAAAAAGTATACCACAGGCCCAATTCATCAGGCTAAAAAGACTTTGTTCGAATAATGACACGTTTCTCAAACAGTCTAAAGACATGTCAGACAGATTCAAGGCTAGAGGTTATACAGAGGAGATTATCAATACCGCCTTTAAATATGCCGATTCACTAGATAGGGCTAAACTTCTGAATAAGAATAAATCAAGGAGACAAACAACTAGGTTTAATACTTTTACTGGTACTAATGATAGATGTCCCATCTTTGTAACAACATACAGTATAGTAAACAATCGAAGTCCATCCGGGATATAGTCAATAAGCATTGGCCAACATTATCCTTGGATAAAGACATTACAGATATCACTAAATGTACACCAACATTTACTTACCGTAAAGCAAAAACGTTAGCGTCATATTTATCACCTAGCCTCTTTGACTCCCGTTCTGATTACCCACAAATTCAGGGTATACCAAGGGTTTTTTTTCATGTGGCCACTGCTCAATGTGTCGCTATGCTCACCCTGTGAAAGTCATTATGTATGATTCCAACAAAAAAAAGTATAACATCACAAGCTTTATTAATTGTAATAGTAGCTTTGTGATATACATGTTATCATGTGGTTGTGATAAAAAATATATAGGTCGTACAACTAGACAACTAAAGACAAGGATAGCAGAGCATGTGAGACTCATTAAGAAACAGGATAAAATACATTCAGTATCCAGGCACTTTAGTCTTTGTCCAAAAGGGGGTATAGCCCATTTTTCATATTCAGCAATTGAGCATATATTGTGTCACCCAAGAGGGGGAGATAGGGTTAATAAACTAAATAGACAAGAGATGTTTTGGATCCATACCCTGAACACACTCCAACCATCTGGTATAAATTTAGACTGGGAGCTAAAACATTTTTTGAACACCTAGCTCCTTTCAATATGAATAGTGCTCGAGGTGGGGATCCTTTCTTATGCTTATTTTTATTATGCCTATAAGAGTTTATTATTTTAAAGTGTATATATTTTTCTATGTACAGATAATGTTTTATACGTATCATCTAAATATGAGTTATCTGTTAGATTTTGTCTATAGTCAGCTTCTCCATTAGTATATGTATACATTGAAGCGTTGATAGCAGGTATTAAAGCATACATATAGGTTGCATCTTTAGCTTCTTTGCATTGGCCCTTTAAGAGTAATTTAGCTCTATCAATATTATTATAGTGCTTATTATATATTCATATATCTGTGTAAATCATTTATGATGAGCCAATCGAGTCGTTGATGTTTACACTATTCTTTTTCAACATGTTCTTTGTTTTTAAACCCCCTTTTTTTGTGTTGTTTGTTATGTCCAAATATTGTCACTTTGTTTAATTATCATGAGTATATCTTGTGTTACACTGTGTTCATTATGAGCACTTCCTACTCTCTCGATGCAAGCCGATATTATTTAATTCTGATTGGTTCTCGGCCTATTGCCTGAGAATGGTCATGTGGTTAGTTTTAGCCAATGGTTATACGGCATTGCGTATTTAGAGAGAGGAGGACGGAGAGGGTGTTACTCTTTGATAAAGTTCTACTATAGAACGAAACGCGTCAGAGGTATACTACCATGTGGATGTTCTTTTTTCTTTTTTGATTATTAAAGTAATTTAGTTTTTACGCGCCTGGTTGGAGTTCTTTCCGGAGTACCAGTGACCGCCGTTTTATTCATTGACCTCGTTTCTTAGATGACATCATTATGATTTGGGATGGTGAAAAGGCGGCCTTAACTCACATTTTGAATTCTTTTGACAATAATCATTTAGGACTAAAATTCACTCACACCATCAATGCAGAATCCATACTATTTTTGGATCTAGTCCTAGCCTCATATTCAGACTTGAATATCACCACCCCCACTCACTTCAAGTCTGTCTCTGTGAACAACTACGTCCATGCGTCCAGCAATCACCACAAACAATGGCTCTGGAAAATTCCTCTAGGGCAGTTTCATCGGATCAAAAGAAACTGAACTAGAGAGTGATTTTCTGCACCAGACGGACACTTTGAGTCAGAAATTTCTAGCCAAAGGCTACAGTATGATAGGAAGTTAGTTTCAGACTCCCTCAGAAAAGTGAGGGTACTTGATAGGTCTCTATTATTAACCACATCAAATAAAAGGCCTCACATGGGGTATGGTGTTCCTAGATACACAAGGCACACTGGTCCTTCCATCTTGAGATTTGTAACTACTTACAATCAATCTTATAGAAACATCCAAAAGATTCTCAATGATCATTGGAGAATTCTCAAGTGTGACCCACATTTGGGGTCTACCCTCCCAGAGAGGGCCTCCATCATCTACAGAAAGGCTAGAAACATCAAAAATATAGTAGCATCGAGTCAACTAAGGCCAAGTGGTCCACCTGCCTCTTCTGCGACTGCAGGCCCATCTGGTAATCTCAAGTGCGGGAGGGCCAGATGCACTACTTGCAAGCATCTAGTGGTCAAATCCCAATTTGCATCATTCAGTAAGGGAACGGTTTAACAGATGAAGTGCAATATCAATTGCCTTAGTACCTATGTCATATACCTGATCCAGTGCGGGTGTGGCCAGCAATATGTTGGTTGCACCACGTGCTCATTAAGCGTTCGCTTCCTCGAGCATAGGAGAAATGTTTTAAAGGGTATTAACACTCACAGTCTCCCTCGGCATTTTAAATTAGCCCATAATCAGGACCATACTGTAGTTCTATGACCATCATGGGTCTTGAACACATTTCTCCTTGCAATCTGGGAGGTGATCGCTTCAAAGCACTTTGCCGGCGTGAGACATTCTGGATCCACCCGTTGGGTACCATAACCCCTGGTGGACTGAATCAGTGTTTGGATGTCAGCACACTTGTTTAGTCTCCTTGCTTCCTTGGTCAGACTCCCTGTCCACTCTGCTCTTCCTCTATCTCGCATGTCCTTGACAGTTACTCTAATCTCTTTCTCCTGCAATTATATCTATCAGGTGACCTTATTTATTAATTCATTCAAGATGGTATTTTGCCAAGAGAGAGTGATTTTTATCACGGCAACCTTTGTCAGCAGCTATTTCCTCTGTGTCATTGACCTCAGGTGATTCGGTCTGTATCTTGACATAGACATTTGATCATGTGTGCGAGTAAGAGTTATACAGTGGCGGCCGACCTGAGTCTAAAACGGCTAGATTCGCGGCTCTCAGATAATCCCGGTTAGGTGCGTTTTTTTTATTTTTTTGCCCGGAGTGAATTGCGTTATTTTAGCTCTCGTAATATTAGCATTTTATTCTCGCTGTCTGCAATACTGCAATGCCGTGTAAAAACTCAGGGGGAAGTTTGCGAGCTGTTGTCTTGGAAATCTAATACCTTCGCGGTTCAACCTATGTCAGTACACAGTCTGTGTGTGCGCGCGCAGTAATTGTAATTTGCATATTTAAAGTATACAATACATACATTTGCAGTGCTGTACTGTACAGTATGTCTCATTTGAAAATTGTTGAAATGCATAGGCGTGTGCAGTACTGTAACAGTGTCACATTTCGGCATATACAGCGCTCGCCCCTCGCTCAGGATAATTAACTGCCCTGCAGGGTATTTCAACTTCTTATCTTCTCTACAATGCAGTACATCTCTCCCACACCATTCCTTTGAATGTGTGTCTGGTTTCAATCACATTCCTTCTTGACAGCAGGTGATTACTACGCATGCACCTGTAACTTCGCCCACCACTGCTTGCTTGCTTGAGTGAGTGACCAAAAAAAAATTAAAAATAAAAAGTTTCTATTCTAATTTTTTTTTCTCCACAAGCCTGCAAAAACCATCTTGATACTGTATTACGATATTAAATCTGTGCTGTAGCTTTTTACTGCGACCCTGTGCGTTTGACTGCACATGGTTGATTTGTGTGCTTTTTACTGTACATACTGAAATTATAGTACAGTATGTCATTATCTTTGAACTTAATGCAGCTGTACCCTGTAACCCCCTGCCCCACGAACATACACAAGGCTAGCTCAAGGATTTGAAATTCCACGGAGTCATTAATTTTCTGAATCTTGCCATTGTGTTCTTAATCCGTCCATAGCCGAGCTACAAAGCCTCACTGCGCCTGCATGTAATCCTCTTTGAGATGGGAGCTAGCTGCTTACTGTGCATGACTCACCCAACGCCCCCCTCTCCACAGAGTCGTTAATTTTCTGAATCTTGACATTGTGTTCTTAATCCGTCCATAGCCGAGCTACAAAGCCTCACTACACCTGTGTGTAATCCTCTTTGAGATGGGAGCTAGCTGTTTACTGCGCATGACTCACCCAACCCCCCCCCCTCCACAGAGTCATTAATTTTCTGAATCTTGACATTGTGTTCTTAATCCGTCCATAGCCAAGCTACAAAGCCTCACTGCGCCTGCGTGTAATCCTCTTTGAGATGGGAGCTAGCTGCTTACAGCGCATGACTCACCCAACCCACCCTCCACGGAGTCGTTAATTTTCTGAATCTTGACATTGTGTTCTTAATCCGTCCATAGCCGAGCTACAAAGCCTCACTGCACTTGCGTGTAATCCTCTTTGAGATGGGAGCTAGCTGCTTACTGTGCATGACTCACCCAACCCCCCCCCTTCACAGAGTCGTTAATTTTCTGAATCTTGACATTGTGTTCTTAATCCGTCCATAGCCGAGCTACAAAGCCTCACTGCGCCTGCGTGTAATCCTCTTTGAGGTGGGAGCTAGCTGCTTACTGCGCATGACTCACCCAACCCACCCTCCACAGAGTCGTTAATTTTCTGAATCTTGACATTGTGTTCTTAATCTGTCCATAGCCGAGCTACAAAGCCTCACTGCGCCTGCGTGTAATCCTCTTTGAGATGGGAGCTAGCTGTTTACTGCGCAGGACTCACCCAACCCCCAACCCTTTGAGGCTTTGTTTACGGTAACGCTTTGGAAAATCCCTTCTCGAATTTGATTTGCACAGAGCATCACCTCTCTATGCGCCTGTGTGTAATCCTCTTTCGGATGGGAGCTAGTTGATTACTGCTCATGCGCCTGCAACTTCACCCACCACTGTTTGCTTGAGTGCCCCCCCCAAAAAAAACTTTTGAATTATAATTTTTTAACTGTTATTTTTATCCACAAGCCTGGAAAACAATCTTGATATTACGATATTCAATCTGTGCTGTAGCTTTTGACTGCGACCCTGTGCGTTTGACTGCACATGGTTGATTTGTGTGCTTTTTACTGTACATACTGAAATTATAGTACAGTATGTCATTATCTTAGAACTTCATGCAGCTGTACCCTTTAACCCCTTATTTGGGGGTGTAGGGATCAAATTATTATGTTGAACTGCCTTTTGAAATTACTGTACTCTACTCTAAGTAATTTCTTTGAACTGCTGCACAAATAATCCTTCATCCCTCCCCCACGCACACACAAACTCTTATCGACAAACATCTCAACAGAGTCATTAATTTTCTGAATGTAATCCTCTTTGAGATGGGAGTTAGCTGCTTACTGCGCATGACTCACCCAACTCCCCCCCCCCCTCCACAGAGCCATTTATTTTCTGAAGCTAGTCATTGTGTTTTTAATCCGTCCCTAGCCGAGCGTCAATCACCTCACTGTTCCTGCATGTACTGTAATCCTCTTTGAGATGGGAGTTAACGCATGACTCACCCAACCCCCCCAACCCTTTGAGGCTTAGTTTACGGTAACGCTTTGGAAAATCCCTTCTCGAATTTGAAATATAAATCTGATTTGCACAGCATTGTGAGAATTGAGAGTTAAAAAAAACATTAACTGATTCATGTTGTTTTGTCATTCTTTCTTATTCATTGGTGTACTGTAGGTGTGGGGGAGGGAGGGGGGGTGTTGTCAATGATTATGATTAGCAGGAATGTAAATAAATATTTATTTTATTTTATCAGGAACCAAAAATTCAAATATAAAAATAATCATGAAAAATACATAATGCAGTCTTTATTAAGTTCTTCTGGCAGATTGAAATTGGATAAACATTTAGAAAACATTTGTAAAACATGGTAAAACATGAATAATGCACATTTATAAGAATAATATTTAATAATATATAATGTATAATATATATATATATAGTAATATACTTTTTTCCGTCTTTATCTTGTTCCTCATTCTGTGAACAGTACAGTAGTTCATTGAGAGAGGAGAGGTTTTGTGTACATCATTAATGCTGTTTATATAACAGATTTGACTGCACACAACACCCCACCTCCCCCAAGGCCATCTTTTTTTCCTGAAACGACAAGAAAACAAAAAATTAGTGCAGTTATGTGCGTAGTGTATTATGGCATTGTGTGATGTGTAGTACTACTGTAGATGGCTGGTGTTGCTTTCTCTGGAAAGAAAAAAATTGAGCAGTTAGTAGGCATTTAGTACTCACAAACTAGTCTATACTGGAACTACTGGAACTACTGTATACTCTGACTACTGTTAAATACTACAGTATGTAAACAGATGGCTGGTGCTGCTCTCTCTAAAATTGAGCAGTTACTGTACTCTACTGTAGGTGCATACTGTATTATGGCATTATGGCATTGTGAATGCAGTTAGTACTGTCAAACTAGTCTATACTGGAACTACTGTATATATGTGTGAGGAGTCTGGGATCGCGGCACCCGCGCCCTGGCTTCTCCTCACCTTCGTTAACCCCCGCTGCTGCCACCTACCTCCTGCTGCTCTGGGGGTTCCCCGCCGTCCCCGATGGTCTGCCGTTCCTGCTAGCTCTTCCCTCTCCCATGCGGCTGCCATGTGTCCCGGCCGCGCGCGTGAAAAGCGCGCGCCGGGTGAAGATAATTTATTCACTGCACTAGCAGTGAAACCACGCCCCCAGCACACTAATTGAAACTCCTGCCAGAATAAGAGTCCTCACCTGTCGGCCAATCAAGTGGACCTATCCAGGATAGCTCCACGCACTCCTCCAGGTCTGCCTCCACCTCTGATTGGTCAGCCGCACTTTATAGTGCCTGTCCTCCCACTCACTCATTGCTCGACATAGTTTCCACTTGGATTCTTCTCTGGAATTCTCTCTCTTATTCACTCAGGTTACGACTTTGCTTGGCGGACATCTATCTCTGGCTCTCGACCCCTGCTTGGACAACGACCTTCCGGAATTCTCCAATCCCTGACCTTGGCTAAACGGCAACGACAACGGCACTTCTTCACCGTTACCGGCAAGTATTGCTAGCCAAACGTCACCTGGCCTGGCAACGCCTAAATCACCACACTCCGGACACGCTCCTTTTGCTGTGGGTGTGTGCCCATATATGTTCCTCACCTCAGTAGAAGGGATGGGTCTGGTCTGCGGGCAGCACCGGCGTAACAATATGTACTGTATGTACTGTGCCATACTTACCTGTATCATACTGTACTTACAATACTACAGTACAGTACTACTTTCCTGATGCTTGCCCATTACGCGTGATCACAATGGGCAACACAGTCGCAATATGGTCTATATATTTATTGCAGCGTTCCACGGTGAGTACATCGTTCCAAAAACTCATTATGCCTTTCGCCAACTCGTCCTTTTTGGAGGGTTTCACCACTTTCCGAATATGGTCCTTTAGCTGAGGCCAGACCATTTCGATCGGATTGAAGTCTGGCGATCTGTCATTGGAAAAATAGGACAATTAGTTTAAGAGATACAGTACATAGTAAAAACTGTGGGAAAAAAATGAGACACGGTTACCGCACTTACTCCGCTGGCGTCTTCACCCAGTTGATACCGTGCTCAAGGATATGCGCTGTTGACGCGGTGTGCTTCGGATCGTTGTCCTGGTAGAAGCGGTGACCATCCAGGAACTCGTGTGTGATGTAGTCCACTATCTCAGCACAATTTTCTCTTGGAAGAAAGCTTTATTCATGATTCCTATAACAAGAAAAGAAAAGTGCTCAAAAAACTGCACAATAGTAAGGCTACACTAGAACAGTACAGTGCATAAGGCTACATTATATTTTAGATATTTTACCTTCAAAGATGACAATGCATCCTGGTCCACGCCTAGAGATGGCACCCCACACATGCAGCTTCACAGGGTGTTTTGGCCGCGGCTTCAAAGATATGCGAACTTTTTTGTGGAACGCAAAGGTGGCAAATCTCTCCAGCGAAACAGTAGACTCGTCAGTGAAGATGCAATCCTGGAAAGTTTCTCCACTGTCGATCCATGCCTAGGCCTGGACCACTCTCTTGATTTTGTTAACATCCCTTATCATGGGATACGCTCTGTAATGACAAGGAATAAATAATTTTAGCGGTACAGTACAGTTTCCTAAACAACACTTTTACCTCCTGTACTGTCCAGTACTAACCTCACACGTCCATATTTCCATCCATGCTGTGTCTCATCTTCTTTATGCTGGTCTCGGATACAGTGAGATTGTGATTTTCCTGCAGAGTGTATTTGACCCTTAATGCACTCTTCTCATCATTCTCCTCACTTATTTTGTCCACCAGAAGAGTTGTCTCCCTACAATGTAAAGAAAAACAAACTATTAATATGCAGCAATATAAAATATTATATACTGTACTGTTGTAATATAAATATAAATATAAAATATATATATACTGTTGTAATATAAATATAAATATACAAAATATATATACTGTTGTAATATAAATCTTAAAAATATATATACTGTTGTAATATAAATATAAATCTAAAAAATATATATACTGTTGTAATATAAATCTAAAATATATATATAATGTTGTAATATAAATATACAAAATATATACAGAAATATACAGTATACTGTTGTGATATAAATCTACAGAAATAACAAAAATATTAGATACAGTGCTGTAGATCTATAGTACAATATTTTATCTAAAAAAAATATATAAATTTAAGTTGTATAAATATATTTACGTGTTAGTTACCCTTGGTGCCCTTTTGCATTCTCTGTTTTTCCGTGTGCATGATACCTCACGGTGGTTGCTGGCACAACGATGGCAGAAGTAGCTAACCAGCGTTTGATAGCAGCAATTCGGTGTCCGCTCGTGTACATCTCCTTAATTCGCATGCTGAGCTCCTTGGAAATCTTTTTAACGGGCATTGCTGCGAGTAGAAAGAAATACAAACACAAGAATGTATATTCGATGTTTAGTCAATGTGTATTCAATGTGCAGTGAATCCACAAAATGGATGATGTATTTATACGGTAATGACTCACATTAGAGTATGCCCACTTTCAACACCTGTACCTCGTTGCCATGCATAAAAGGTTACACACTTTGCATAGCCCACCACTGGATGATCTTTATCTGAACTTGCCCTTGTCCAGATACTGCATTGTGCCATCTGCTTCCATGGATCAACCCCGATTCTATGGACGTAGGAAACCACTCACCTCTGCCGTGCCTGTCATGCAGAAAAAGCGAAAGGCAGTTGACGTTTCCACGCCAAGGTCAAAGCGACAGGCTAAGGCCAATAAAGAAAACCTTCTACTGACCCCAAAGGCTAAGGGTTTTAATAGACGTCAGCCTTATTATGTCAAGAAGAAATACGGTGATTTACACTCCACCCAAAACAAATGGCAGCCAACCCATCGAACCCGCAGACCACTTCCTCCCATACGATTCGACGACTCTGCCGCCGCTGTCCCAGAAATCTTCAGCCCGTCTTCTCCACTCCTCGTCCTCGACGCTGCCACCGCCCTCCCGGAAACCCACAGGCCATCTTCTCCAGTTCTATTCGACGCCGCTGCCGCTGGTGCCTCTGAAATCCACGGGTCACTTTCTCCTTTGCACTTAGACGACTCTGCTTCTCGCCCGGAAATCCAGAGGTCACTTTCTCCATCCCTCTTCGATGACACTGCCGCTTCTCCTTTACCGGATATCCACTGGTCACCTCCTCCACCCTTCTTCGATGACGCTGCCGCTTCTCTCCATGGAACCCCCATCTCATCCTCCATAGCACTCACCCAGATGTCCACACGCCATGCACAAGAAGCAGCTCGTTAGACCGGATGCTGAATGGGATAAGTGTGGATATCCCTGTGGACTCCATTATGCTGACAAAGATAGATCTGCTTCTGGAGATCATGCTAAATATGGAGCAACGGATGCTACGTATGGATCAATGGATGGATCGACGGATGGAGAAGAAAGAGGCTGACATAGCGGGTATACATCATTTTCTCGGTGTTCATGCCCCTGTTTCCCCGACGCCGGAGCAGGAGTGTGGCATGGATGTGATGAGTGGGAGCATCGACACCCTTCCATAACCAAGAGTACCCCCTCAACCAGAAGATGTAGTTTACATGTATGCCGTTGAGGAGGGCATGACAACCACGTCAAGACCACGCCAGGAGACAACACGGCAACCAAGACAGGAGGAAAGCTTCCTCCCTTAAAACCTACCCTCGCCTGTCGCCTCAAGCACATCCGCTCCCAGAAGACCTACATTCGCTCGCATCGATACGGTGCCCAACATCACCCTGCACGATCTGCCACCGGCGCTAAGGGAGAAGTATAGGGTGATGAGTGCTGGTGCACACCACAAGTATTCCTTGTTCATTTTTAAGCACCATGTGCCCTACTCGTTGTACTGCGACTGGGCCTTCAGAGTGAACTACGAAGGAAATTGCCTAAAAAAGGCACTTCCAGACAATTTAAGAAAGACCATTCTGGAGGAATTGCGGCGCTTTTATTCAATTACAGATCTTGTAATGAAAGGCGTTCGAGACTGCATTAATGGCTTTTTGCGCCATGCAAGGCATCGGCCATGGAAGGACAATCTGGTGGGCTGTGCATTTGACTGAGTGTTCCACTGTTGAAAATGTTTGGTAAATGTTTTGTTCCAGTCCCGGAGGGCCACAAAAAGGCCCGGTTTTCAAGGTTGTCTTACTGTAGTGGTGCAGGCCTGACTGTTCTGCACACCATCCCACTGCAAATGTTTTGACTTGCTGTTCTTGTGTAAAGGAGATGTTCCGTTTTGTATATTTTCTGAATAAAGAATGGTAAGACCATACTGTTGTGCTGAACTGTATTGTACATGTTTTGACCTGCTGAACTTAAATAAACGAGATGTTGTTGTGTTTTTTAACTTGTATTTATACAGAAATGTTTTAACTTGCTGTACACACACACAGGACCTGCACAATACCAGTCCTGGAGGGCTGCAAACAGGCCCGGTTTTCAAGGTTGTCCTGAAAACCGGGCCTGTTTGCTTCACTCAAGGACTGTAGTGGTGCAGGCCTGACTGACTGTTTTTCACACCATCCTGCTGTATAAAGTATGTTTCTTTAATAAAGGAGATGTTGCATTTTGTATACTGTATTTTATGAATAAAGATTTTTTTTTAATCACAGGTAAGACCATACTGTTGTGTTGAACTGTACTGTACGGTACTGTACATGTTTTGACCTGCTGTATTTAAATAAAGGAGATGTTGTGTGTTTTAACTTGGATTAATAAAAAAAAATTGTATTTACTGTACACAAGACCTGCACAATTCCAGTCCCTGAGGCCCGCAAACAGGCACGGTTTTCAAAGGTTACCCGGAAAACCGGGCCTGTTTGCTGCCCTCGAGGATTGTAGTGGTGCAGACTGTTTTGCACACCATCCCACTGTACAGTATATGTTTTGACTTGCCGTTCTTTAATAAAGGACATGTTGCGTTTTGTATATTTTATGAATAAAGAATTTGTTTTTATAACATGTGACTGTAAACCATACTGACTGACTGTAAATGTTTTTACTTTCTATACATAAACGTGAGGAACAGAGAAAAAACAGGCACCGTTGCTCAGGAAAAGGCAAAAATAGTAAATAAGCCAAGGAGAGGTTTGACCCTTAAAAAAATGTATTTAATGGAGCTAGCATACAGATACAGCTACATTACGGGGTACACAAGACCCCCACCAACGCGTTTCGAGCAGAGCTCTTTATCAAGGTGACTGATATCTGTACTCACCACTCTGCTTTTTATACCCCTTAACATCGTGCTGGCGTCCATTCGCAATTCACTTCCTGAAACTCCTCCGGACTTCAGATCTGAGAGCAAGCTGGGAGGGACACCGTAGCTGAGGAGCACAAGCTGGTGACGTCACAGGAGGAGTAGATCGGCCGAATTAGGGGAGAAAGCAGCAAGCAGGCAGCAGCTAGCAGACTCCCGAACAAAGAAGGGGATCCTCTTCAGTTCACTGACGTATTCTCACCTTACAGCAAGCGGTTTCACCTGCTGACAAGACCAATTCAATAACGCTTATGTCCTAGTCACTTTTGGTGAGTAGGTTTCAAATTTTACACCAAAGAGGAGCAAGTCTCAAGACATCTGGTCCCTATGCAAAGGCACAGATAGTTCTTTTTAGTGTAATTCTTTGTATTTTTAGTGTAATTCATTGCATTTTATTGTATTTTTACATGTATTAAATTGCTCCCTTTATATATCCTAGTTGTCCCTGGGTAATGCACTATTGTAGTGTGTATGCTTGTTTTTTCTCTTTTTTTCTGAGGGATTTCGTCCAGAAAGGAACTTTTGTCTACAACCACATCCAAACCATTCCTCAGCGCCACAGGAGGTGTCTTTCCCCTACAATACCAAATCTGGGTAGGAGATTCCAGATTCACTTCTTTGGGCAGCTCCAGGACTACCTTCGGACTTTATATCACAGGTTTTCGTAAATTAATGTTTGCATAAGCACTTTTTGTTCACCTTTATTTCCACCAGAATGTGCAGGCATTGTTACACAAAGCAATATTATCCATCGAAATCCCTCCATTAGCTGTTTTCTTTTCTGAGGAAAAACAAAAAGAAAAGTTTTACTGTAATGGTCAGTCCCCTAAAGAAGTTCCCAGCCAGTCCCACCAATAATTTTCTCGGGGGGCGTCTCTCTCCTGTTCACATGCGCACACACCTACCGTCGATGCGATGACACGTATATGCGTTTCAAGAAGACTCCAATGCGCATGCGCCTAGCGTTCCACCAATTGTTCAGTATCTGCAGTACTGTAGAAGCCGCTCAGCCAATGATATAGCTTACAGGAGAATCGCTTGACTTTTGAATCGCACCGATATTCATACTGTATTGTCAAAATAAAAAAAACACAGAAAATTATACGGCAACAATACTCACCATAGAATTTTCCATTCAGCTGGCGCGGGCCCCGGGCCATTGCCAGTCCAGTGTTCTTGATCATACACGTTGATAGTTGGCAGCGGGACTACTACATCAGTCAGCAGATGAGGCTGGAAATCGCTTAGGTACATGCAAGCTTGATCGAAACTGCACACGAAATCCGGCTCAGGCTTGCTGGACAGACAGCAAGGGTTGTCACTGACAGTGGGACCATTATTGGAAGCCGGTGCTGGTGCTGGCGCATTGCTTGGCAGCGACTGTCGTTTCTTAGTTGGTTTTAACACGACTTTTCGCCTTTTGCCGTCTGCATGATCATAGATACAGGAAAAAGCCTGTGATACACACCAATACCCTCCAATAAATTGTGGCTCAATACGATAAAAACATGGATAACTACATAACCTTTTCCTTATTGCATGCTTCCACACATGAGGAACTGGCAAAAATTTGTAAAAGTCATAGTTTTCGATAAAATACTGATAAAATTTGAACAACTGTTGCCGTCTTATCATCTGTTGCATTAATCGCGGCCTATATCAAATACGCGTAACTTCTGTCGGGTTTTTGGAAAACGGGCTGCACTTGAACACTCATGGCGGCGGGTCTCTGGAGAATACTGTAACAGAAACTGGTCTTTGTCTTTCTTTAATAGGAAAAGCCTAAATTGATTCATTATTGCAACCTCTTCCTTCAGTCTCAAGGCCAATTTACAATAGCACACTGTGGTATCTTTTTTAAACGAAACACCTGCAAGTCGACACATTACTCAAGCGCATGCACATTACAATTCATGAATATCTGCCATCTGGCGGACACGCGAAGAATTGCAACCTATTAAATCAGAATCATTGTCAATAAACGCATCAACCGCGCATCAACCGCGCATGACTCGCGCATGACCTGGGGCTGGGAACGCAACATAAATGTGGCATGCACCCGGTGAAGTGCGTCGCATTCGAGAAAAAAGCCAGGAAAAAAGCAGTTATGTTTCAGAATAAAAGTGGCCACAGCAGTAGCAGCACGTGTTGTGTGCAAAAGCAGGTCAGGCTGGTCAGGATTGCTGGAGCAATGCCTAGTTTAGTCTGTTATGGTCAACCATTATGGGTTTTGAATCTATGGGACCAATTAACAAAGCAGTGATAAGTGGTTTAGGTGTCGATAAATTGCCTTATAGCATGCTACAGCTTGATCTGCTATTCACAAAGCAGCGAAAACAGTGCAGTAGCACACTATTATAGCTTTTTTACACCCCTAAATAGTCAGAGTCAAAAAAATTCATCAGATAGGCCAAAAAAAGGCAAAAGTGCAATTTTTTGCCAGTAACAGCTATACACAAAGTTGTGTTAAGTTTATCGTTGTATAAAAGCTCGCCATATTTCTTCACCAGCTAAAGGCTAGAGCAAAAAAGATTGAGAGATGCATAAAAGCATGTCTTTTCCAGCACTGGTACCAATCCTGAGGCCTGCAGGGGTCTCTGGTTGGTCCCTGTGGGTGCCCTTGGTCCCCATTGTGCCCAGGTGTACCCTGGTGGTTCCCGTGGGTGTCTGGGGGCCTCCAGGTAATCTCAACGGGTGTCTGTGGGCCCCATGGGTGTCCAGGGGTCCTTGGGTGGTCTCATAGGTTGTCTGGGGGCCCCCAGGTGGTCTCGCAATTGTCTTGTGTCTCCACTGGTGTCCAGGGGTCCTTGGGTGGTCCCTGTGGGTGACTGGGGACGTCCAGGTGGTCCCTGCGGTTGTCAAGGGCCCATACAGGTGTCTGAGGGTCCTTGGGTTGTCCCCACAGGTATCTGGGGGCCTCCAGGTTGTCCCCGCGAGTGTCCGGGCCCACAGGTGTCTGGGGGTCCTCGGGTGGTCCCTGCGGTGTATGGGGTCTTCATTAAGGGGTTAAAAAACCCTCCCCCGCTACCCTGCCTGGACCAGCATTCCTAGAGCCACCACCACCACTACCATTGATTGGCACAGTGTTAAAGCATACCCATATAATATAATATGGGCATGATATAGCATTATCATAGCCAAAGGTCAACCGAAAGAAAAAAACACAAACAATATCAAATTCAATCAAAACAATCACCAAATAAACAACAATAACAATACAAAATTAAACACAAACAAATACCAGAAATCAATAAACAATAACCAAATAAGAACCAGAATTGAAAATCAAAACACCAAAAAAACATAAATAAATGAAACTCCAAATAAACAACATTGTTAAAAGCTAAAGACCAAAAATAATCCACAATTAAAAAGGAAACACCAAAAACATTACAGAAATAAACATTTTAAAACCCAAGAAAAAATCCCATAATTCAAAATTAAACAAAAAACAAAAAGAACAAGAAGACCCTAATTGGACTACATTATAAGATGAAGAAAAGAAAGAAGAAGAAAAAAACTTATTCTATTTGAGGACTTTGTTCGAGAACTCCCTGAGACCCCGGGAATCAGAGGGTGAAGACATCTAAAGGTAAGAAAAAGAATTGAATGTATGTTATTTTAATCTTGCAGGTTTTTTCATTGTATTTTTTTTATTTGTATTTTTTTCATTGCCCATTGAAGTATTTATGTATACCCTTTTAGGGCTATAAATACATACAGTGACAAGCATTTTTTGGAAAATGCTTGCTTTTATTTCTTTATAATGTATTTTGGTTGTTTGATTTTTAATATTTATGCTATTTATTTTGTGTTTTGATTTTGAATTATGGGATTTTTTGTTTTGTTTATTTCTGTTATTTTTTTGGTGTTTTCTTTTTATTTGTGGTTTATATTTGGTCTTTAGCTTTTAATAAATGTGTTTATTTGGAGTTTTCTTTCATTTATTCATGTTTTTATTGGTGTTTTAATTTTTAATTCTGTTGCTTATTTGGCTATTGCTTTATTGATTTCTGCTATTTTTTTATTTACTTTGTTATTGTTGTTTATTTGGTGATTGTTTTGATTGAATTTGATATTGTTGTTTTTTTTTTAGGTTGTCTATTGACTGTGATAGTGTTATATCATGCCCATCCATATTATATGGGCATGATTTATCACTGTGCCAAACAATTGGTTTATTGGCATTTGGAATGTGTATATTTTTTATGTAATGTGTTTTATTTTTAGCCTGTTTTTTGTTTACTTCCTATTTATTCCTATAGTGTTAAAGCAGGCCCATATTATATGGGCCTGTTTTAACACTGTGCCAATCAATGGGTAGCGGGGTGGTGTACCCAGGTAGGGTGAGTGGGTAGTGGGGAGGGTGGGATAATCCCTTAATTACTTTAGCGGTAGCTAAATTCTAAGGTGATTAAGGGGTTTAGGGGCCATTAGATTGTATTTTTTTTTTTATTGTTGATGCCCATGGAGGACAAGGACGGTGATGAGGATGAGGACAGCTAAGGGGGTTATTGAGTCACGCTCATGCTTCCTCCAGTCTCTGGTGTAAACCAACTCCTTCCTTTTGCTGCTTCTATGCGTGGCGATATTCCCCTTCTCCACTGAAGATCCACTGAGGATTACTCAACAGGTTGACCAGTCATAGAAAACTAAAAGCACAGAGGCACTGAGGTTGAATAATATTATAATAAAAGTGAATACAAATAACAAGTATCAACTTACATATAATGAATTTGTTATCCAGTGAGATCTTAAGTGGTACAGTCCATGATGCCCTGTCCATGGGTAGAAGGGAAGCAGTGCCAAGCTCAAGACAGTCTATCCCGCGTGCTGAGATTGAGTAGTGTCTCCACCTTACTCTGCAATGCTATTTACGGGTATGTGCAGAACCACGCAGTCCGTGTGCTGTTTTGTGCACGCCTCCCAAATTCACAGTCTCTCTCTCAAGCCAAGTGGCAATTAGCCAAGGGGCAGATTTGCATGCAGTGTCCACAGTGCTCTTACCACAACATGTTTCGCAGACTAATCTGCTTTGTCAGGCGGCAGTTGCAAGCATCCACATCAGCTTTAATATCCTATCACACAGGTGTGTTTAGATATAATCCAATTTCTTGCATGTAATTGGGTCTCATAAGAAACCCCAAGCAGAAATTCCACACAGGTGTGTCAGATATAATCCAATTTCCTGCAGGCAAATGGGTCCATAGATCTCCTAAGAAACCCCAAGCAGAAATTATAATAATCTCTATATCGATCAATTGGACAATTACAATGGCAGAGTGTGATTGTGCCATCCTTTTAATACAGATCATATGCAATTTATCTGATGTGAGTGCTACAAAGGAGCATATAAAAACGTTATCTATTAATACAATGATAAATAATTAAAACATAGTTCCAATACCAACCAAACAAACTGTGACATCACAACAAAAAAAGGTAAATGGGAAGGGAAGGGGAAAAGCAGGGGGAGGAGGAGAGAAGAAAAGAGAAGAAGAAAAGGGGGAGGGGGAACTGAGGAGAGACATAATAGAAAAGAAGAAGAAATGTAACACATATACTGTGTATTCACACATAGCCAAATATGTATACACATATGTATATACATAACCTAAACATTTTTGGATTTAAAACAGGGGTTAATAATGACCCTGAAGGATTGTAAAATCTCTAAATAGACACACACGCACTAGTAACTGCGTGCATAAACCATAGGTGCCAGTTCCATTAGTATAATAAATAAGTGCATGAACATATGTAGAAAACATATCCCATACACTCACAACAAATGACCAAGCCAATATGAGTGTGAGCCCAATATTAAGGGTGGGGGGGGGGGGTAAATGAAGATTACCTCCCTATTTTAGAAAGGGGGTAAGTTCTATGTAATAATTCAACCCTCCTGAAAAATTACTTTGCAATGTAAAATCCAGTACTGCTCCCTTCTGGCAATATGGAGATCATGGTCCCTTGCTCTAATGTTATCCTTAATTCTCTCAAAACCCATATAGTTAATCCCCTCAATGCTACATCCATGGGCATCCCTAAAATGGATCAATATATGTGTCAGTGGTTTTGATGCCTCTTCCAACTTGTGGATGTTCTGAATATTCTGCGATGTTCCATAATCCGTATTTTGAGATTACGCTTTGTTCTGATTATGTACTGTAGTCCGCAGCTGCATTGCAGCACGCATACTACATATGTAGCCAGACAGTCAATGTAGTGTTTAATATGATACTCCTCTCTAGTAATGAAGGATTTTATAATCTTTTTGGATTTCATTTTCAGACAGATTTTGCATCTATTGCATTTATAATTGCCGATTATGCCCAAGGTATCTCTTAAATCCTTTTCTGAGTTTTATTAGTACCTTTTAGGAGGCTTGGTGCAAGAATAGTTTTGCTTGTCTGTGATTTTCTAAAAACTACAGGGGGTTTGGTGGGGAGAGCTTTATTGAGAATGGGATCCATATGTAACATATGCCAGTGACAGGATAGTGCTTTTTTAATTAGTGCATGTGAACTATTGAATTGGGTAATAAAATATGGAGTTTTTTGTTTCAGTTTTTGTGCATCGACACTAGTGCCAATTGCTGCAAGAGTTGCGGTATTAATTTCACCTCTCACTAGGTTGCCCACATTTTGTTTCTTTTTATCTTTCTTGTGAAACAGTGTTTCCCTGTTTTTATTGGATGCTTTCTGATATGTGGTCAGAATTAATTGTTCCTTGTATCCCTTCTGTCTGAATCTTTCTTTTAAGAATTCCAACTGTTCCTCAAAGTTTCTAATATCCGCACAATTGCGCCTTAAGCGGAGGAACTGACTGTATGGAATATTGTCAATGCATTTGTGTTCATAGCCACTAGTAGGATGTAAATATGAATTGACATTTGTGGTTTCAAAGTAAGTTTTGGTGAGTATACTGTTTCTCTCATTATAGATTATCAGATCCAGAAATGTAATTTGGTCTCTACTGATCTCACTCGTAAATAGCAGATTACATTTGTTATTATTGATGTTCTTAATAAAAGAGTCAAAGGAGTCATTATCACTGTTCCAGATAATGAGAATGTCATTGATGTATCTCCTCCGAAGCACGAGCTGTGGAGGAGATACTGTCCCGCCCGAGCTGAGTCTAACAAAAGACGGGAGCTGGCCGGGCACACGACGGGCAAGTCGCGGAAAGTTGCGGGTGCGTTCCCCGCACGTTCCCCGGACTTTCCCACGCTTCAATAGATAAGCGCTATGGCGCTTTCTATTGAAAGCGCCCGAGGCGCGGGAAAGCGGCCGCGAACCTGCCTGGTTTTCGGCAGGAGACTGCCGCGCGGCGCCAGCGGTTTTTTTAAATTGCGGTGGCGGCCGCTTTAGATTCAGCTGCGCCGCCACTGTACACTGGTTTTCCATATATGTTTTTTTAGGATGAGAGCAGCCTTCATCCTGGCAGGGGTAAGTGCAAGTTTTATTTACTTTCTGCTCCATATTTATGTTTTATTTTATATGGGCAAATACACTATTATCCATATCTGAATAATAGAATTTTGCCCATTACTGTACTGTATGTATTGTGTCAGGGGGGAGTGTACTTATTTTAATGTATTTTTTTTATGCACAGGATTGATACCGCAAGCCAGCGGGCATGCCCAGACACCTGTGGGGTCCACCACCCGTGGCACCTTCATTCACCCCCTCTGCCCCCAATAAACCTGCTATTGTGCCTTAACCCCATCATTGCCTTAGTGGCTAGCCACTAAGGTAATGAAGCTGCTTTAATGTAAATTTTAATAATAATGTGTGGGAGCAGGGGGTCTCCTGAGCTGATCTACTTTGATTTATGCCTCAGGGACCTTCCTTAGTTACTGAGCACTGGTATGGGTCATCGGGTGCCAGTATTGCCGCCATTTTTAGATTGTCCACGTCACGTGACCGAGGGATTTAATAAATGGAGGAGATACCAGCATCCCATATAACCCCATATCAGGGCCTGTAACTTGGGAAGCAGGGGGTCCCTGAAGCTGAAATAAATGAGGGTCATCTCAGGAGACCCCCAGCTCCCGCGCACAATTAATAAAAATTACATTAAAGCAACTTCATTACCATAGCGGATAGCCGCTATAGTAACAATTGGTTTTTTATTTTTCTGAGGTTTTTTATACTAGTCTGCGGGAGCAGGGTATTCTGAGGTTAACTTCATTGATTTCAGCATTGGGAACCCCTACTTACCGAGATACAGGTCCTGTTGCGGGGTGCCGGTATCCCAGTACAGGATTTAAATCCCAGAGTTATGTGACAAGGGAGATTCAAAAGTACTGGGATATCAGCACCCCATAACAGGACCTGTATCTCGGAAGAAAGGGTGCACGAGGCTGAAAACAATGCAGTTCAGCTCAGGAGGCCCCCAACTCCCACACACTATTATCAAAATCAATTTTTTAATTGCACGATCGCCAGTAAGAGCCGTGCATGGAGACGCAGCTTCACCATGCAGCTCTTCCAGGCTGCAAATTTTTCTAACAGTTATCGCACTATAGGATTTATAGCACGATAGCACTGGTACAAAAAACAGGTCTGACGAAAGTGAATTTTTTCTATCAG